>NC_053396.1:113935965-113963662 GCF_905171765.1 Bufo bufo
TAAAACCATCTGATAAAGATGGAAACCTAGTCATACTTGATCACACTAAATAAAATAAAAAGTGCCTTGACCTTTTGGGTGACCATAATAGTTATCAGATACTCCCCTCTGATCCCTCTACTAAGTTCCTTTTGGAATTAAAATATATTTTGGGAGAGGGTCTAAAAGGGGCAGTAATCAATGAAGCAGAGCATAAACTTTTAATTTCCAAAATCACCACAGATTGTGACTTTCTATGGCTTGCCGAAAGTCCACAAAGGCCTTCGCTCTCTAAAAGGTTGTCCTATTGTATCTGGCGTTAACTCTTTGACCCACAATTGTGGCAATTATTTGAATAGAGTTTTGAGAGGTTTTGTTTCCTCTTTTTCATATTCTTTATTGGGACAGTTACCAATGAAGAGAGGTATACCAAAGGGAATGTACCTGTGCATGCGCAGAAACTGTTCCAATTGTGAAAGTTTTTATGTTGAATCAAAAAAAACTCTAACAGACTTCGGGCAAGAGGCTATCCTCAATTAATTTTGAGGATCACCTTTAAACAGACTGAGTTATGTGATAAGAGTGATATCCTTGTCCCGAGAACTGCAGGGCCTCAGGACTCGCACTATATTTGCTTAATCTCTACATATGATATAGCCAACAAAGAAGTCAGAGAGATTCTTAAGAATTATTGGTCTATACTATCTATTTACCCTGACCATTACAAGGTAATTTCATCTGTCGAAATGATTACATATCGTAAGGGCAGGAGTTTGCAGGATCGTTTGGTTCATAGTCACTATGTTGGTCCCAAAAAAGAAGGCCCCGGACTGGACAGGAAATCATTGGGCATGTCCCGCTGTGGTTCCTGTAAAGCATGTGATTTTTTACGTACCTCTAAAAGCATCACGTGCTCAGTAGCAAATGAGAGCTATGGCATTAAAGATTTTATAAATTGCAGAAGCAAAGGTGTTATTTATATGTACATGTCCAAAGATTACATTGGCAAGACTATCAGGGAATTAAGTCGCAGAATATGTGAACATATTAATGATATTGTTGAAAAGAATAACACCCCTGTGGCCAACCATATAGAGGATTTTCATGTTGGTGATCCCCGGGCCATCAAGTTTTCAGCTCTTCAGTTGATACCGTTTCCTCCCAGAAAAGGCGACTGCGACCGGAGGATCCTCAAGAAAGAATCTGAGTTTAACTACCATTTCCGATCCCAGTCTCCTTTGGGCCTGAATGAAAGATTGACCTTTACTTGTTTGATTACTTTATCCATTATGTCTGGGTTATTTCCCTTTCCACTTTTCTTTTTTTCTCCCTATGTATCTAGCTTGTGACTGGTCATGGATGCAGGAAGCATCCAAAATTTTGGTGGATTAATATAGCACTGTATCTGTTACTATTTTCACAGTACTATGCAGTATCTTTGCATGGTAATTTTTTCTTTTTTATTTGTCCTGTTTGGCGATATCTTTCCCTATAATTGGCTCTCAGTGATCCAAATGTGGTAAGAATAAAGGGGCAATAATTGATATCATACCATTGGTGCTTATCGTAAAAATCTGTTGTATCTATCTACAATTTCAGTTTGGCCTCATTTCTCTTGCGTACTATATCGTGGCCGAGTTCGTCTCTTGCATTCCACACCGCAACTGATGTGTTCCACGGTACTGGAAGTGACCCTTGCGTTTCAGGGATGCGTTTCACTGCTTTGGAAATCTCCGGCCTGGTGGGCGGAAACTCCATGTGACGCCGGGATTTAAACTCATTGCCGGCATCGGATCACTGCAGTATCTCCTACTTATAATGGAGGGGCACGCCAGTAACTTTTCCACCACTGTAAGTATGAGAATAACGGCAATATATAACACTTAGAGGTCCAGCCTCAACAGCAGCTGTTTATATTTTATTGCAGGTACCTTGATAAGTACCCCACAATGGTCATCTATTAATATTGATTGTGGTGGCAAGTACTATTTAATTATCTATTACTTATGATATCCTCCATTATATATTACTAGACATTAAACCCGTTATAATAACGGGCGCTAGAACAATAGTGTATAAACATTAGTAGAAACAGTCTATATTAAAAAGTAAGACAATTTAACCACATTGTATTTCTTGTTTTATTTTCTTTTGCCAAACATATTTTGGAAAGAAGTCAAAAGTAAATTAATAATAAAAATAAAATGGAAACGTATACTGTATATCACGATACAGTAAGTATAGTTTGTAACAATCTGCAATATACAATATCTCCTTATCATTTATTCTACAGACTTTTTTCCCACATTGTCTTGGGATTTGCAGCGCTTGAGGGAACTGATTCCCTACGCAGAGACATTGGGCCAGATTTATCATTCCTCTGACAGCTCACTCCACTTTAACATATGGCTAAAGTCAGTTTTAGCCAAGTAGGATTTATGATCGGCCCTTTAAGACTGTAATAAATGTGGTTTGACGGTAGCAGTTTATCCGTCAGTAAGCAGCTTTAAAAAAGTCGCACATCTTTACGAAAAAGTCGCACGTTTTTATGAAAAAGTTGCATGTTCTATTAAAAAGTCTCATAAGATAAGCATGGTCCTCACTGGAGTGAAATTGGGACTTTTTTGCGACTTTTTTGCGACTTTTTTAAATAGTCCCAATAGTAAATCTGTCTAGAGATTCATTTACATAAGAAAACACGCCCACTTTCAGAAAACTGGCGAGCATAGTGCAGAGCAGAAAAAAGTCGCAAATTTGTGCGCAGTTTTAGCGTTTGGGACTTTTTTGGGACTTTTTCACTCCATTATTCTGACTTGAGCTAATGATAAATCTGGCCCATTGTGTTTTTAAAATGCAACATTTTAAAACCCACAGGGACTCTTTCTGGCCACAATAGTGATGGAAAAGTTGTTTCAAGGGGACTAACACCTGGACTGTGGCATGCCGGAGGGGGATCCATGGCAAAACTCCCATGGAAAATTACGTAGTTGACGCAGAGTCGGGTTTTAATCCATAAAGGGCATAAATCAACTAACATTCCAAAATTGTTTGGAATAACGTGCTTTAATACATCCAGTGTGTGTATACGATCAGGTAGGATGTTGTATCGATCAGATAGTGTAAGGGTTACACCCGCTTTACAGTGAAAGACCAAACTCTGACAGACCAAACTCCCCGTTTAACGCACCGGAAACAACCGCAAAGAGTTGTCCATAGTTGACACACTCATGACATAAATTTTATTCCTCTATGCGTCAATCTTGGTGTAGTGATGACTGTGCTCGTGCGCACGTTTGGGAGATTGCAGGCGATGGTGGTTTTTCAAAGCCTATGGTCGTGCCGAGGTAGTCCAGTGACAGTTAAGTGACCCAGAAAACAATGATTCTGCAGTGTGGGCCCATTGTTGGCCTAGCAGGCTTTAATAATCACCTTAGATGATCACAAAGAAAATTAATGTTTTATCTATGAAAAATTATCCAGCCGATCGCTTTTGGTCTGTTCACAATAAAGCAACGACCTTATCATCTGGGGTGTGCCAACATTGCCAACACACTCATAGAGGTGATCGCTTCATTGTGATACGCAAGCCCCTTCACCACAACAAGGTAACGATCACGAAGGGTAATTGACACATGTATGTGCCTTTTTTTTTTTCTTTTTTGTAGCCACAGTGCAGCACCAGAGGCCTGAAAAATTAGGTATTGTTGCGTAGCAGCGGCCGAAAAAACTGATGTTTTCCAGGCAGAAAGTTTACTGAAACATTGCGGCTTCAACCCTAGTTGGTGGCGGAGAAGTCATCCGGCATGCAGAGATTAAATACAGCAGCGTGGGGACCATTTTTAGCCCAAGGCATCTCATCAGGCCTTTTTTTGTCAAATGCATCCCCCACTGTCAGTCCTTTCGGTATCCACGCCTCATTCATCTTAATAAAGGTGAGGTAATCTAGACTTTTTTGACCTAGCGACTTCTCTTGTCAGTGACAATACCTCCTGCTGCGCTGAAGGTCCTTTCTGACAGGACACTTGAAGCGGGGCATGCCAGAAGTTCTATCGCAAATTGGGATAGCTCAGGCCACAGGTCAAGCCTGCACACCCAGTAGTCAAGGAGTTCATCGCTCCTCAGAGTGTCGATATCTGCAGTTAAGGCGAGGTAGTCTGCTACCTGTTGGTCGAGTCGTTCTCTGAGGGTGGACCCCGAAGGGCTGTGGCGATGTGTAGGACTTAAAAAGCTCTGCATGTCCTCCATCAACAACACGTCTGAGCTGGAGGAGGATGGTGCGTCAAAGTTATGAGCGGAAGCTGTAGAAGATTGGGTGTCCTGTGTAAGCCAGTCAACTATGTCCTCAGAACTTTTCGAGTTCAGGGTACGTGGCCTCTGAACACTGGGCATTATTCTACGGCCAAAGGAAATCACAGCACCACGACCACGACGGCCCCTGCGGGGTGGCCTGCCTCTGCCTGTCATTTTTTTTAGATTAGTGGTACTATGCGTGCAAGGTGCTGTGCCACCCTATATGAGTGGTGGGCAGTGGGCACAGTACAGTCTGTGGGCCTGACACATACTGGCAGGCAACTGGAATTAAATTACAGAGGAAAAATTAAATGACTTTTTTATCTGCAAGGTGCTGTGCCACCCTATATGAGTGGTGGGCAGTGGGCACAGTACAGTCTGTGGGCTTGACACACACTGGCAGGCAACTGCAATTATATTACAGAGAAAAAAATTAAATGACTTTTTTATCTGCAAGGTGCTGTGCCACCCTATATGAGTGGTGGGCAGTAGGCACAGTACAGTCTGTGGGCCTGACACACACTGGCAGGCAACTGCAATTATATTACAGAGAAAAAATGTAATGACTTTTTTATCTGCAAGGTGCTGTGCTACCCTATATGAGTGGTGGACAGAGGGCACAGTACAGTCTGTGGGCCTGACACTCACTGGCAGGAAACTACAATTATATTACAGAGGAAAAATGAAATGACTTTTTTATCTGCAAGGTGCTGTGCCACCCTATATGAGTGGTGGGCAGTGGGCACAGTACAGTCTGTGGGTCTGACACTCACTGGCAGGCAACTGAAATTACAGTCAGGTCCATAAATATTGGGACATCGACACAATACTAACATTTTTGGCCCTATAGACCACCACAATGGATTTGAAATGAAACAAACAAGATGTGCTTTAACTGCAGACTGTCAGCTTTGATTTGAGGGTATTTACATCCAAATCAGGTGAACAGTGTAGGAATTACAACAGTTTGCATATGTGCCTCCCACTTGTTAAGGGACCAAAAGTAATGGGACAGAATAATAATCATAAATCTAACTTTCACATTTTAATACTTGGTTGCAAACCCTTTGCAGTCAATTACAGCCTGAAGTCTGGAACGCATAGACATCACCAGACGCTGGGTTTCATCCCTGGTGATGCTCTGCCAGGCCTCCACTGCAACTGTCTTCAGTTCCTGCTTGTTCTTGGGGCATTTTCCCTTCAGTTTTGTCTTCAGCAAGTGAAATGCATGCTCAATCGGATTCAGGTCAGGTGATTGACTTGGCCATTGCATAACATTCCACTTCTTTCCCTTAAAAAACTCTTTGGTTGCTTTTGCAGTATGCTTTAGGTCATTGTCCATCTGCACTGTGAAGCGCCGTCCAATGAGTTCTGAAGCATTTGGCTGAATATGAGCAGATAATATTGCCCGAAACCCTTCAGAATTCATCCTGCTGCTTTTTTCAGCAGTCACATCATCAATAAATACAAGAGAACCAGTTCCATTGGCAGCCATACATGCCCACACCATGACACTACCACCACCATGCTTCACTGATGAGGTGGTATGCTTAGGATCATGAGCAGTTCCTTTCCTCCATACTCTTCTCTTCCCATCACTCTGGTACAAGTTGATCTTAGTCTCATCTGTCTATAGGATGTTGTTCCAGAACTGTGAAGGCTTTTTTAGATGTCGTTTGGCAAACTCTAATCTGCCCTTCCTGTTTTTGAGGCTCACCAATGGTTTACATCTTGTGGTGAACCCTCTGTATTCACTCTGGTGAAGTCTTCTCTTGATTGTTGACTTTGACACACATACACCTACCTCCTGGAGAGTGTTCTTGATCTGGCCAACTGTTGTGAAGGGTGTTTTCTTCACAGTGAAAGAATTCTTCGGTCATCCACCGCAGTTGTTTTCTGTGGTCTTCTGGGTCTTTTGGTGTTGCTGAGCTCACCAGTGCGTTCCTTCTCTTTAAGAATGTTCCAAACAGTTGTTTTAGCCACGCCTAATGTTTTTGCTATCTTTCTGATGGGTTTATTTTGTTTTTTAAGCCTAATGATGGCTTGCTTCACTGATAGTGACAGCTCTTTGGATCTCATCTTGAGAGTTGACAGCAACAGATTCCAAATAGAAATAGCACACTTGAAATGAACTCTGGACCTTTTATCTGCTCATTGTAATTGGTATAATAAGGGAATAACACACACCTGGTCATGGAACAGCTGAGAAGCCAATTGTCCCATTACTTTTGGTCCCTTAACAAGTGGGAGGCACATTTGCAAACTGTTGTAATTCCTACACCGTTCACCTGATTTGGATGTAAATATCCTCAAATTAAAGCTGACAGTCTGCAGTTAAAGCGCATCTTGTTCGTTTCATTTCAAATCCATTGTGGTGGTGTATAGAGCCAAAATTGTTAGAATTGTGTCGATGTCCTAATATTTATGACTATATATTACAGAGGAAAAATTAAATGAATTTTTTATCTGCAAGGTGCTGTGCCACCCTATATGAGTGGTGGGCAGTGGGCACAGTACAGTCTGTGGGCCTGACACTCACTGGCAGGCAACTGCAATTATATTACAGAGGAAAATTTAAATGAATTTTTTATCTGCAAGGAAATGTGCCACCCTATATGAGTGGTGGGCAGTGGGCACAGTACAGTCTGTGGGCCTGACACACACTGGCAGGCAACTGCAATTATATCACAGAGAAAAAATGTAATGACTTTTTTATCTGCAAGGTGCTGTGCCACCCAATATGAGTGGTGGGCAGCGGGCACAGTACAGTCTTTGGGCCTGACACTCACTGGCAGGCAACTGCAATTATATTACAGAGAAAAAATGAAATGACTTTTTTATCTGCAAGGTGCTGTGCCACCCTATATGAGTGGTGGGCAGTGAGCACAGTACAGTCAGTGGGCCTGACACTCACTGGCAGGCAACTGCAATTATATTACAGAGAAAAAATGTAATGACTTTTTTATCTGCAAGGTGCTGTGCCACCCTATATAAGTGGTAGGCAGTGGGCACAGTACAGTCAGTGGGCCTGACACACACTGGCAGGCAACTGCAATTATATTAAAGGGTAAAAATTAAATGACTTTTTTTTATCTGCAAGGTACTGTGCCTTTCAATATGAGTGGTGGGCACTGGCAGTGGGCACAGTACAGTCTGTGGGCCTGACACACACTGGCAGGCAACTGCAATTATATTAAAGGGTAAAAATTTAATGACTTTTTTATCTGCTAGGTACTGTGCCACCCGTAATGAGTGGTGTGCACACAGTACAGTCTGTGGGCCTGTGGCCTCTCACACACGGGCAGGCAACTGCAATATATATATAGAAAAAAAAAATATAAAAGCAGACTGATGTACCAGCCCTAAAAAGGGCTTTTTGGGGTGCTGTCAGTACGCTGTCCTTACAGCAGATGAGTCTTTGAGGACTGGAGTGGACACAGAACACTGGTCTAGCTAACGATTTCCCTATTAATTCAGCAGCACTCTCCCTGCTCTCACTAACACTGCAGCTTCAGAATGAATCTAAGATGGATGCTTTCCTTGCTTTTTGATAGGAGATGGGAGGGTCTGGGAGGGAGGGTATGCTGATTGGTTGGAATGTGTCTGCTGACTGTGAGGTACAGGGTCAAAGTTTGCTCAATGATGACGTATAGGGGCGGATCGAACATTGCATATGTTCGCCCGCCGCGCCGAATGCGAAAAAGCGATGTTCGCCGGGAACTGTTCGCCGGCGAATAGTTCGGGACATCTCTAGCAGGAACCCACCCTCGGAGCCACTTGGGAATGACTGGCCGAAAACCCTACGAAATGATCCCTCTTCCTCCTCCTCCTCCTGTGTTTTTTCAAGGAGGCATAGAAGTGGGATAGTAACGCTGAGAACAGCGTTATCGGCACTGGCCATGTTGGTGGAGTACTCGAAACAGCGCAACAAGGAACACAGGTCTCGCATGGAGGCCCAGTCATTGGTGGTGAAGTCGTGATGTTCCGCCAAGCAACTCATCCGTGCATGCTGCAGCTGAAACTCCACTATCGCCTGCTGCTCCTCGCACAGTCTGGCCAGCATGTGCAAGGTGGAGTTCCACTTTGTGGGCACGTCGCATATGAGGCGGTGAGCGGGAAGGCCGAAGTTACGCTGCAGTGCTGACAGGCGAGCAGCTGCAGGGTGAGAACGCCGAAAGCGCTCACAGACGGCCCATACTTTATGCAGCAGCTCTGACATATCGGGGTAATTTTTAAGGAATCTCTGCACCACTAAATTCAGCACATGCGGCAGGCAAGGGATGTGTGTCAAATCGGCTAGTCCCAGAGCTGCTACAAAATTTTGCCTATTATCGCACACCACCAGGCCGTGCTTAAGGATGACTGGCACAAACCACTCATCGGTCTGTTGTTCAAGGCCCGTCCATAGCTCCTGCGCGGTGTGGGGTTTGTCCCCCAAACAGATACGTTTTAAAACTGCCTGCTGTCGTTCACCCCTGGCTGTGCTGAAGTTGGTGGTGAAGGTGTTACGCTGAAGGGATAAGGAGCTGGTAGAGGATGAGGAAGCAGAATAGGAGGAGGAAGCAACAGGGGGCAAACTGAAGCACCCTGCAATCCTCGGTTGTGGAAGGACATGCGCCAAACTGCTATCCGCCTCAGGCCCAGCCGCCACTGCATTTACCCAGTGTGCTGTTATAGAGATAAAACGGCCCTGACCGTGCTTACTGGTCCACGTATCCATAGTCAGGTGCACCTTGCCATAGATGGCGTTGCGCAGTGCACACCTGATTTTGTCCCCTACTTGGCTGTGAAGGGAAGGGATGGCTCGCCTTGTAAAGTAGTGGCGGCTGGGCATGACGTACTGTGGGACAGCCACCGCCTTAAGGCCTTTAAAACTATCCGTCTCCACCAGACGGAATGACAGCATTTCAAAGGCAAGTAATTTAGAAATGCTGGCATTCAGGGCTAGGAATCGCGGCTGGGTTGGAGGGGTACTTCCTCTCCAGCGTTTGGGATATGGAGAGCTGAACGCTTCCGTGGACATTGTGGAGATGCTTGGTGACCCAGGTGTTGGTGTTGCTGGCAGATCCTTTGTTTGTGAGGTGCCAGGTGGCACTGTCACTCCAGAGGTGGATGAAGAGGCCGCGACTGCAGCAGAAGAGGAAGCAGGAGGAGCCAGAGACCTTTCTTGTTTTTGAGGCGTCAACTCCACTGCAGCTCGTGCTTTGCACCTAAATGCCTGGTCATGCAGGTTGTGCTCAGGTTGAGAACATTTATGCTTCGCTTCAGGCTCTGATTGCACAGCGTGCAAACCACTCGTGTCTTGTCGTCAGCACATTGTCTGAAGAACTGCCACGCCAGGGAACTCCTTGGAGCTGACTTTGGTGTGCTCGGTTCCTTGCTGCGTTAGGCAGTAGGAGGCGTACTGTCTAGAGGATGGCCGCTCTTCTTTTGCACCCTGCTCCCTCTTCTGCTTTGCTGGTGGCTCTTTGCGACCACCGCATCTTCCTCCGAACTACATAGTTCACTCACATGACCTTGATTCCATGTGGGGTCAAGGACCTCATCGTCCTCTACATCATCTTCCACCCAGTCTTCACCCCTGCCTTCCTTGTCGGTCTGCACACTTTCGAAAGCCCCAGCAGTTGGCACCTGTGTTTCGTCATCATCCGAGACGTGCTGCGATGGTCCTCCCATGTACTCATCTTGAAAGATAAGTGGTTGGGCATCGGTGCACTCAATCTCTTCCACTTCTGGGGCAGGGCTAGGTGGATGGCCCTGGGAAACCCTGCTAACAGAGTCATCAAAAAGCAGAAGAGACTGTTGCATGACTTGGGGCTCAGACTGCTTGGCTGATTTGCAAGGGGGTGAGGTGAAAGACTGATGGACATTGGCTAGAGGTGCCAACTGTGGTCTTTCAGCAGGAGACTGGGTGGGAGACAATGTGAAGGAACTGGATCCACTGTCAGCAACCCAATCTACTATCGCCTGTACTTGTTCAGGCTTCACCATTCGTAGAGCAGCATTAGGCCCGACCAAATACCGCTGCAGGTTTTGTCGCCTACTCGCACCTGAGGAAGGGGTTTCACTTGTGCGTCTAGCTGGCACAGATCGACCACGTCCTCTCCCTGCAACAGGAGCTCCACCAGCAGCACCACGACCTGGGCCACGTCCCTTATTTGAAGCTATATTTTTCGAATTTAGCATCTTGCCCTAAATGGGTGTTTAATTAATAGTAGAATAGAACGACAGTATATAAAGGGAGTATCTCACAGGGCCTGAACCAGTGTAGGCCTGAAATAAATATATCTTTGCCCAAAATGGCTGTATTTCAAATGGCTGTATTTCAAATGCCTGATTCAAACCCCTGTATGTAGAGGGGTTATCTCACAGAGCCTGAACCATTGTAGGCCTGAAGTAAATATATCTTTGCACAAAATGGCTGTATTTCAAATAGCTGTATTTCAAATGCCTGATTCAAACCCCAGTCAGGTGTTAGTCCCCTTGAAACAACTTTTCCATCACTATTGTGGCCAGAAAGAGTCCCTGTGGGTTTTAAAATTCGCCTGCCTATTGAAGTCTATGGCGGTTCGCCCGTTCGTGAACATTTGCGGAAAATTCGCGTTCGCCGTTCGCAAACGTAAAATTTTCTGTTTGCGACATCTCTAGCAATGGCCTTTCCCCCAGATCATAGCTCTCAGAGGATGGCAAACAACCCCACAGTCTGAAGGTGACCCTTCACATTAAATATAAATTGACAAAAATCAGCAATTTTGGCAGGACTAGTCAACTACCTGATGTGTGTTGATTTGTTTGGGAATGAAGGATCCAGCATGTTGGATATCAAAATGTCCAGTACTTTGTTCACCCAGAGATAAACTGTATCTAGACTCCTCTACTTTATTTTTTTTCTTTACTGGAAGTTCTAGAGCAGGGATCAGCAACCTCCGGCACTCCAGCTGTTCTAAAACTACAACTCCCAGAATCCTCCTTTCACTTCTTTGGGAGTTACAAGAACAGCTGAGTAAGTTTGCATGCTAGGAGTTGTAGTGTCACAGCAGCTGGAGTGCCGAAGGTTGCTGATCCCTGTTCTAGAGGACTTGCCACATTCAAGAAGTTTACTAACAGCCCATTAGGACAGATTTACTAATTCTGTCTAAAATGTAGATAGCATAATCTAAGATAGGCAGTCTAAAGATGTACTCACATTGTATCATAAATTTAGTTCATGGCTAGATACTTGTTTAACTTAATAATACCTCTTGGTTGACCTACTTTGTGCCAGAATTGTGTTCCAAAATTTGGTGCAAACATTCACAGCTTAAGTCATGCCACTTTCCCATTAAATTATGCAGAGCATTACTCTTTTTGGCTAATGGCTCTTAAACATGTTTAAAATGTTTAAACATTTCATGTCAAAGATGCACCAGATTTAGGTGCAAAATAAGCCACATTTATGGGCTTATCATTAGAGCAAATTTTATTCCTTACAAGAACATCATTTTCTCTGGATACCCTATATTTTTTTTAAAGTCGATTTGGTTGCGTCACTGAATTTTTCCCCCAAATCTGCTTCTTTCTAAATTAACTCGCCACGAAGCATGTTAAATCAGCAAATCCAGGTCTGCAGGGAGAGTGTATTTTGGTGTATATCACTGTTCATTGCAACAACATGCATAGCTAGTCCTTTCTGGTAGTCAAACAGTTACTGTGCGTCAGTATGACAGGCAGGTGACAGGCGTTACAATTAGGCTTAGTTCACACTTCAGTTATTTGGTCAGCTATGGATCAAAATAACACAGAACAGATCTTTTCATGATACTTTGGCCTCATGCACACGACCGTTGTGTGCATCCGCGGCCGTTGTTCCGTTTTCTGTTTTTTTTCGCGGACCCATTGACTTTCATTGGGTCCGTGGAAAAATCGGAAAATGCACCGTTTGGCTTCCGCGTCCGTGATCCATTTTTCCAGTCCGTGAAAAAAATATGACCTGTCCCATTTTTTTCACGGACAACGGTTCACGAACCCATTCAAATCAATGGGTCCGTGAAAAATCACGGATGCACACAAGATAGTCATCCGCGTCCGTGATCCGTGTCCGTCATCCGTGTCCGTTTTTCCTATCATTTTCAATGCAAACTTTTTTTTCACTTTTCATGTCCGTGGATCCTCCAAACGGTCACGGATCACGGAACAACGGAAATCCGTTTTGCGGACCGCAAGAAAAAAACAGTCGTGTGCATGAGGCCTTTATCTGAGAGTTGGATTGGCTCCTGACTTTGGCTCAACATACAGTAATAGCTGGAAATAACTGAAGTGTAAACGGGTTAATGTTAGCGTCAAGTATAATGTACTTAACTGTGCAGTGGCCCAAGATTCTACTATAGAGTGAAAGAGCTGTCTCATTTTACACTGTCTGCTGATTCCACATAGATTGATAGATAATTTGTTCTTCTAGCCAATGATGCAGGTAGTGGTCCCGCCACCCCATGACAGAGTGGGGAGGGTGTCAGCAGTAAGTTTATGTTAATGTCACTGTTTATTTTTCTTTTTTTCTCATCCATCAGAAGAACAACCTAAAAAAATTGGATCCTGTCTTTTGAGCATCTGTCAGTATATGGTCAGTAATTGATCGGTATTGGCAAGGTAAAAATAGGAGTGGGTCCAAAATAGAGATTACACATGATGGAATTATTTGCATGTCGTCTGTGTTTTGGACACACTCCTGCTTTTGGCTTCCAAATCATGATCAAATCCCAATGCAAAATACTGACCCTATGATAGAGGCCTTATGGATGCTCCAAAGACAGGATCTGCTGTGTTCTGACCGATCAGAAGAATGGACAACTAAACAGTGATGTTAACAAGGCCAAACATGGACACTAGTAGCAATGTCACAGAGTGGTGAAGGTGGCAACAGCAACAGGTGACATAATAGTGGCCCAGTCACAGAGTGGGGAAAGGTTGCAAAAGTGAGAGGAGTCAACACAGTGGCCCAGTCACAGAGGGGTGAGGGTGACAACAGCATGAGAAGTCAACTTAGTGGCACAATCATAGAGTGGTGAGGGTGGCAATAGCATGAGGAGTCAACATAATGGCCAAGTCACAGAGTGGGAGTCAACAGCAGTGGCAGTAAAAACACAGCGATGATGCTGACATCCTCCGGCGACTTGATGATAAATTCCCACATCCACGAGTATGGCATTTTACCCCATACCACCACATGATGACTGCATGCTGCTGCCTCTATGATTCCGTGCACCACTAGGTGTTTCCAGACAGGTAGGCTCCTGAGTAGCAGACGGTCTACACCATTCACGTTTGGCTCCAGATCTCACACTGCTGCCACCCTGCTGACTCATGCCCATGCTTGCACCCTGCTGGCTCTGCCGCACGCTGCCACATTTCCACTGTCTCATGAGAAAGCTGCCATCCTCACCCCCTAATGATGATTAAGCCCTCTCTTTACCCAGCTCCCACGTGTGATCGGCTACATAATCATCCACTACTGTTTGCTCATCACTTATGTCACCCTCACCAGTTTTATGGCCACATCCCTGACGTCTCGCAACACATGCTACCACGTTACTCTCATTGTCACTACTTGCATGCCTACAGGAGGAAGCAGCAGACCTCTCCTCCAAATCTGGGCTGGATAGTAGCTGCTGACTGTATTAAAAAATATCCTCCTTGCTGAAAAGCGGAGCAGAGCCGGCGGCATATATCCATTGCCTGGCCGAAGGAGCAGCAATGGAAAGAGGCATGTTCAGGACAGGTGAGTGCACAGAGCTTGTTCCTGGCCCATGCCAACTAAGTGTGGTGTCAGAGGAACTCGCCGACTCCTGGCTGTAAATGTCTAATGTTAGTTGAGATGATGTTGAAGACTGAGTCAACCATTCCAGATCAGTTGGATTGGTTTTCAAAATACGACCGCAGGATGACAATGGCAGCTCTGGCCTGTTCCTGTGGCTGCTGCTACTACCCCCTCCCCTTTTCTTCTCCTGCTACTTGTGTCAGCTACAGCAACATTTTTTGCCATTGCCCATTCCTTTGAGGGGCCATGGCACCTCTTTGTTGGACAAACTATATATGTAAAATACGTTTTTAAATGTCAATGTGGACACCCCAATACCAGTAGTATTAGACTGCTTACTCACCTTGATTTAAGAATCAAGACCTAATGGAATTGCTTATCTATGAAACAAGGTGAAAACCCCAATAACAGTTAAATGAGAAAGCTTATTCACTCCAATTTGAGAATCAAGGCGTAATGATAATGCGTATCTATGAAACAAGGTGGGTACCCCAATAACAGTAAAATTAGACAGTTTATTTACCCCAATTTTCAAAATCAGGGCACAATATAATTACTTCTCTATTAAACAAGGTGGTCACCCCAATAACAAATAAATTACACAGCTTATTCACCCCCATTTGAGAATCAAGGCCTAATAGAATTGCTTATCTATTTAACATGGTAGATACCCCAATAACAGTAAGAGTAGACAGCTTATGCACCCCAGCAAGGCCAAATGGAATTGCTTCTTCATTCTATCTATGAAACAAGGTGGACACCCCAATAACAGTTAAATGAGTTTATTTGCCCCAGTTTGAGAATCAAGGCCTAATGGAGGTGCTTATCTATTTAACACAGTAGATACCCCAATAACAGTAAGAGTAGACAGCTTATGCACCACAGTTTGACAATCAAGGCCTAATGGAGTTGCTTGTCTATGAAGCAAGTTGGACACCCCAAACACCCTAAAATAACTTATTCACTCCAATTTGAGAATCAAGGTCTAATATAATTTCTTATCTATTTAACAAAATGGACACCCCAATAACAGTAAAAATGGATAGCTTATTCATCTCAATTTGAGAATCAAGGCGTAATGGAATTGCTAATCTATTAAACAAGGTTTAATTAATAATTGAAAAAGAAAACTTTTTCACCCCAAATTTGAGAATCTAGGAGTAATAGAATTACTTATCTATGAAGCACAGTGGGCACCCCAATAACAGTAAAGTTAAAAAGCTTATTCACCCCAATTTGAAAATCAAAGCGTAATACAATTGTATATCTATTAAACAAGGTGGACACTCCAATAACAGTAAGCTGAACAGTCAGCTGAATAACCCCAATTTGAGACTCAAGGCATAATAGAATTGCTTATCCATGAATCAAGGTGAACACCCCCATAAGTTTAATTAGACAGCTTATTTGTCCTAATTTGAGAATCAAGGCATAATAGAATTGCTTATCTATTAAACAAGGTGGGCAACCCAATAACAGTTAATTTACACAGCTTATTCCCCCCAATTTTAGAATTAAGGCATAATACAATTGCTTATGTATTAAACAAGGTGGGCACCCCAATAACAGTTCAATTACACAGCTTATTCACCCCAAATTGAGAATCAAGCCCTAATGGAATTCCTTATATATTAATCAAGGTGTACACTGTTCAATTAGATAGATCTGTGCCCTACACAAGGATTGATGCAAAGTGAGATGTCTCCTATGAATCCCTTTAGCTTTAGATTACAGAGCCTACACTGTAACTGCACCCTACAGTGTGTAAAAACTCTCTCTGCAATCTCCCTACACTGTCTCTGCAGTCTCCCTATGCTCTCCCTACAGTGTGTAAAAACTCTCTGAGATCTCCCTACACTGTCCCTGCAGTCTCCCTATCCAATATTCCACATTTAAAGGCTTCTTGAACATTGTCCCTAGCACTTGTCACATCTCTTGTATGGATATGTAGAGAGAATCTCTAAATCGCACATCCTCATACCTATGCTTCTGATATACAACTGTTTTCAATTATCAGCATTTCTTATGATAAAACATGGCTATACAGCGATGCTATCAATCATTTGCTGTGCACTATAAAGAGACAATTAGTATACAGTTTGATCAAAGCGCATAGGCCCACTTACCGCGACAAGGTTGCCTCTTGTTTAAGTGGGAACCTATGCGCTTTGATCAAACTGTATACTAATTGTCTCTTTATAGTGCACAGCTAATGATTGATAGCATCGCTGTATAGCCATGTTTTATCATAAGAAATGCTGATAATTGAAAACAGTTGTATATCAGAAGCATAGGTATGAGGATGTGCGATTTAGAGATTCTCTCTACATATCCATACAATTTATGCTATAAACTTCTTTTCCCCCCTCCCCTGAATCAGCACTCCTCCCCATGTGGCTTAGGTGCTTTTTAATTAGCAGAAGTCTGCAAAGGGTCTATAAATTCCTACCACATCTCAGTTGGAGTTCCTGAGAGGCTGTGAACAGGTGAGCCATTTGCACCAGTTCACATGCGGCGCTGGACGGCGGCCGTCTCTGCTTCTGTGCCGTGCTGGTGGAGTGATGGGACCCGGGGCCCATGTGGCCTCACTGTATAGTGGGGCTGCTGTGCGGCTGCTGGATCCCATTGCCTGCTGGAGCGGTGTGGAGGCGTGGTGGTCGCCGCACGGCTCTGCGCCATGGTTAGAGTAGGTTCCCACTTAAACAAGAGGCAACCTTGTCGCGGTAAGTGGGCCTATGAGCTTTGATCAAACTGTATACTAATTGTCTCTTTATAGTGCACAGCAAATGATTGATAGCATCGCTGTATAGCCATGTTTTATCATAAGAAATGCTGATAATTGAAAACAGTTGTATATCAGAAGCATAGGTATGAAGATGTGCGATTTAGAGATTCTCTCTACATATCCATACTTGTCACATCTCTTCCATGCTCAGAATAGAATATATAATATATTATAATATATGTAAATATATAAACATCAGTAGCAGTTTCCCACATATGCATTTATATACACTCACCTAAAGAATTATTAGGAACACCTGTTCTATTTCTCATTAATGCAATTATCTAGTCAACCAATCACATGGCAGTTGCTTCAATGCATTTAGGGGGGTGGTCCTGGTCAAGACAATCTCCTGAACTCCAAACTGAATGTCAGAATGGGAAAGAAAGGTGATTTAATCAATTTTGAGCGTGGCATGTTTGTTGGTCTGAGTATTTCCCAATCTGCTCAGTTACTGGGATTTTCACGCACAACCATTTCTAGGGTTTACAAAGAATGGTGTGAAAAGGGAAAAACATCCAGTATGCGGCCGTCCTGTGGGCGAAAATGCCTTGTGGATGCTAGAGGTCAGAGGAGAATGGGCCGACTGATTCAAGCTGATAGAAGAGCAACGTTGACTGAAATAACCACTCGTTACAACCGAGGTATGCAGCAAAGCATTTGTGAAGCCACAACACGCACAACCTTGAGGCGGATGGGCTACAACAGCAGAAGACCCCACTGGGTACCACTCATCTCCACTACAAATAGGAAAAAGAGGCTACAATTTGCACGAGCTCACCAAAATTGGACTGTTGAAGACTGGAAAAATGTTGCCTGGTCTGATGAGTCTCGATTTCTGTTGAGACATTCAAATGGTAGAGTCCGAATTTGGCGTAAACAGAATGAGAACCTGTATCCATCCTCTGATGGCTACTTCCAGAAGGATAATGCACCATGTCACAAAGCTCGAATCATTTCAAATTGGTTTCTTGAATATGACAATGAGTTCATTGTACTAAAATGGCCCCCACAGTTACCAGATCTCAACCCAATAGAGCATCTTTGGGATGTGGTGGAACGGGAGCTGACCCCTGTCAGTCAGGGGCTGACCCCTGTCAGTCAGTTCGTGTAGGCGTGTGCACACTTACTGCCCCACCATGTCGCACGTCCCCGTGATGTTCACGATCCAATTTGATATCTGCTCTATCAACTTTCGATGTTCTTTTATGCGCCTACCATGGTGATCACGGGTGGCGGGGAATCAGGGTTCCAGGCCAGAGAGGGAGCGTGAGAAAAAGAGACCACATCCAAGGGAGGATCCATTTTTTCAAATTTAAAATTAGAGTTGAAATATGGGAGAAATTATTAAAGCATAAAAGTGTGACAACTTTTCAAAGTTTAAGCATTGAATCTAAGGATGTGGTGCTCATTAATTACTGAATAATTTATTAAATTTTATTCCCTGTCACCTATGCATAGCAGGTGTTTATTCACGTCTAAAATTGTATAATGTCAACCCAAGAATGTAGAAAAATTATTGTAATTTATTAAGCTGTCAACTAGGTAGAGGAGGGGTATATTACACCCAAAAATTGGTGAATTTCACCAAAAAATGTAACTGACAATTTTTTTTTTCCGGTCTACTATGTATAGGAGTGGTACATCACACCCAAAAATTGGTGAATTTCACAAGAATATATAGCTGACAATTTTTTTTTTTAACCTGTCTACTAGGTATAGCAGTGGTACTATACACCCAAAAATTTGTTTATTTCGCCAGAAAATGTAACTGACAATTTTTTTATTTTTTTTTACCGTTCTACTAGGTATAGCAGTGGTACTATACACACCAAAATTTGTGAATTTCATCCTTAAATGAAAATGACTATTTATTTTTTAACCGGCCTACTAGGTATAGCAGTGGTACTATACACCCAAAAATTGCTTAATTTCACCCGAAAAAGTAAATGACAATTTTGTTTTTGTTTAACCTGTCTACTAGGTATAGCAGTGGTACTATACACCCAAAAATTGGTAAATTTCACCATAAAATGTAACTGACAATTTTTTATTTTTTTTTGGTCTACTAGGTATAGGAGTGGTACATCACACCCAAAAATTGGTGAATTTCACCAGAATTTACAACTGACATTTTTTTTTTTGTTTATCCTGTCTACTAGGTATAGCAGTGGTACTATACACCCAAAAATTTGTTAATTTCCCCATAAAATGTAACTGACAATTTTTATTTTTACCGGTCTACTAGGTATAGCAGTGGTACTATACACACCAAAATTGGTGAATTTCACCCGAAAATGTAAATGACAATTATATATATATTTTTTTAACCTGTCTACTAGGTATAACAGTGGTACTATACACCCAAAAATTGGTTAATTTAACCCGAAAAAGAAAATGACAATTATTATTTTTTTTTTTAACCTGTCTACTAGTTATTGCAGTGGTACTATACACCCAAAAATGTGTTAATTTCACCATAAAATGTAACTGACAATTTTTTTTTTTTTCTTTACCGGTCTACTTGGTATAGCAGTGGTACTATACAACCAAAAATTGGTGAATTTCACATGAAAATGTAAATGACAAAGTAGTGAAATTATATAAAATAAAACACATACAAAAAAAAAATGGATTTATGAGGTGGAGTTCCATATGGAGTAGGAGTTTGAGGAGGCAGTGGACGTAGCGGAGTAGGTGGAAGCGGCGGTGGAGGAGGACGAGATAGCCAACACAGGTTTTTGGTTTTAATTTATTTTTGTAAAATTAAGGTACACTCCAAAAGAGTGTGAAATATCCAAAATACAAACATGAGCAATTGCGCTGCAGTATAACAATGGCTGCTTAGTGCCGGTATACATGTCTATTCTGCACAAGGTACGGACAAGTCCTGAGGGATCCATGCCTGGTTCATTTTAATGAACGTGAGCTTGTCCACGTTGGCTGTGGACAGGCGGCTGTGCATGTCTGTGATGACACCCCCTGCCACTGCTGGTTGTGCTGGTTGTTGTGGCGTGCTGACAAAGCTTTTCCACATTTCGGCCATGCTAACCCTGCCTTCTGAGGTGCTGGCGGTGCCCCAGCTGCATTGACAACCTCTTCCTCGTCCTCTTCATTCGCATTGTGCTTCCACTGTGCCCCCGATGTCAGGTGGGAATACCACCAGCAGTGCGTCTACTAGCGTGCGCTTGTGCTTGCGCATTTTATGATCATGCTCCAGTGAGGGAATTAAGGACAGTACGTTGTCCTTGTAACGGAGATCCAGCAGCGTGGCCACCCAGTAATCAGCACAAGTTAGAATGTGGGCAACTCGGCGGTCGTTGCGGAGACACTGCAGCATGTAATCGCTTATGTGTTCCAGGCTGCCCAGAGGCAACGAAAAGCTGTCCTCTGTGGGAGGTGTATCGTCTGTGTCCTCTGTAGCCCTCCATCCATGCACCAGTGATGGCCATGAGCTGGTCTGGGTGCCACCCTGCTGTGAACATGGTTCCTCCTCCTCCATCTCCTCCTCCTCATCCTCCACCTCCTCATCATCCAGAACTGTGCCCTGGCTGGACAATTGTGTACCTTGGGTTTGTGGGTGCAGTAAATAGAGATGTCGCGAACATAAAATTTTCCGTTCGCGAGCGGTGAACATGAATTTCCGCAAATGTTCGCGAACGGGCGATCCGGGTAAACCGCCATAGACTTCAATAGGCAGGCGAATTTTAAAACCCACAGGGACTCTTTCTGGCCACAATAGTGATGGAAAAGTTGTTTCAAGGGGACTAACACCTGGACTGTGGCATGCCGGAGGGGGAGCCATGGCAAAACTCCCATGGAAAATTACGTACTTGACGCAGAGTTGGGTTTTAATCCATAAAGGGCATAAATCACCTAACATTCCTAAATTGTTTGGAATAACGTGCTTTAAAACATCCAGTGTGTGTATACGATCAGGTATGATGTTGTATCGATCAGGTAGTGTAAGGGTTACGCCCGCTTTACAGTGACAGACCAAACTCCCCGTTTAACGCACCGCAAACAACCGCAAAGAGTTGTCCATAGTTGACACACTCATGACATAAATTTTATTCCTCTATGCGTCAATCTTGGTGTAGTGATGACTGTGCTCGTGCGCACGTTCGGGAGATTGCAGGTGATGGCGGTTTTTCAAAGCCTATGGTCGTGCTGAGGTAGTTCAGTGACAGTTAAGTGACCCAGAAAACAATTATTCTGCAGTGTGGGGCCATTGTTGGCCTAGGTAGGCTTTAATGATCACCTTAGATGATCACAAAGAAAATTAATATTTATTCTATGAAAAATTATCCAGCCGATCGCTTTTGGTCTGTTCACAATGAAGTAACGACCTTATCATCTGGGGTGTGCCAACATTGCCAACACACTCATAGAGGTGATCGCTTCATTGTGATACGCAAGCCCCTTTACCACAACAAGGTAACGATCATGAAGGGGAATTGACACATGTATGTGCCTTTTTTTTTTTTTGCAGCCACAGTGCAGCACCAGAGGCCAGAAAAATTAGGCATGTACACATGCCTGAAAAATTAGGCCGGAAAAATTTATGTTTTCCAGGCAGAAAGTGCACTAAAACATTGCGGCTTGAACCCTAGTTGGTGGCGGAGAAGTCACGCAAGTCATCCGGCATGCAGAGATTAAATACAGCAGCGTGTGGACCATTTTTAGCCCAAGGCATCTCATCAGGCCTTTTTTTGTCAAATGCATCCCCCACTGTCCATGCCTCATTCATCTTAACCACTTCCCATCTGGGCCATTTGCCCCCTTCCTGACCAGGCCAAATTTTGCAAAACTGACATATCTCACTTTATGTGGTAATAACTTTGGAACGCCTTTATTTATCCAAGTCATTCAGAGATTGTTTTCTCGTGACACATTGTACTTCATGATAGTCATAAATTTGAGTCAAAATATTTCACCTTTATTTATGAAAAAATCCCAAATTTACCCAAATATTTGAAAAATTCGCAATTTTCTAAATTTCAATTTCTCTGCTTTTAAAACAGAAAGTGATACCTCATAAAATATTTATTATTTAACATTCCCCATATGTCTACTTTATGTTGGCATCATTTTGGAAATGTCATTTTATTTTTTTAGGACGTTAGAAGGCTTAGAAGTTTAGAAGCAATTCTTCAAATTTATAAGAAAATTGCCAAAACCCACTTTATAAGGACCAGTTCAGGTCTGAAGTCACTTTGTGGGGCCTACATAGTGGATACCCCCATAAATGACCCCATTGTAGAAACTACACCCCTCAAGGTATTCAAAACCGATTTTACAAACTTTGTTAACCCTTTAGGCGTTCCACAAGAATTAAAGGAAAATGGAGATCAAATTTTTAAATTTCACTTTTTTGGCAGATTTTCCATTTTAATCAATTTTTTTCTTTAACACATCGATGGTTAACAGCCAAACAAAACTCAATATTTATTACCCAGATTCTGTGGTTTACAGAAACACCCCACATGTGGTCATAAACTGCTGTATGGGCACACGGCAGGGCGCAGAAGAAAAGGAACTCCACATGGTTTTTAGATGCCATGTCCCATTTGAAGCCCCCTGATGCACCCTTACAGTAGAAACTCCCAAGAAGTGACCCCCATTTTGGAAACTAGGGGATAAGGTGCCAGTTTTATTAGTACTATTTTTGGGTACATATGATTTTTTTATCATTCATTATAACACTTTATGGGGCAAGGTGACCAAAAAATTGGTTGTTTTAGCACAGTTTCTATTTATTTATTTTTACAGCGTTCACCTGAGGGGTTCAGTCAAGTGACATTTTTATAGAGCAGATTGTTACGGACGTGGCGATACCTAATATGTATACTTTTTCTCATTTATTAAAGTTTTACACAATAATAGCATTTTTGAAACAAAAAAATTATGTTTTAATGTGTCCATGTTCTGAGAGCTATAGTTTTTTTTTTACGCATTTTTGATCACTTGGTGTTGCACCTTTTGTGATGCAAGGTGACAAAAATAGCTTGTTTTGACACAGTTTTTTTTTTTTTTTTTTTACGGTGTTCACCCGAGGGGTTAGGTCATGTGATATTTTTATAGAGCTGGTTTTTACGGACGCGGCAATACCAAATATGTCTATTTTATTTTATTTTTTCTATTTTTAATTTTTTTTTTTATTCCTAACTTGGGAACTTTTTTTTTTTTTACATGTGAAACTTTATTTTATTTTATTTTTTCAACCCTTTATTTTTTTTATTTTTTTTTACACTTTTCGTCCCCCATAAGGTCATACAAGACCTCTGGGGGACATTTGCTTCACTTTTTCTTTTTTTTTTTCACAGTTGATTTCTCCTGTAACTGGGGCTGACATAGTAGCCCCAGTTACAGGACAAATGCACCCCTATAGAGGCTGTACAGCAGCAATCCAGCACTGTACAGCCTCAGAGCAGGGCTGATCGAGGTTTCTGAGAGACCTCACACAGCCCCTGCACTCTCCGGTCCCGGCGGTCACATGACCGCCGGGCCGGAACAGGAAGCGCACAGCGCTTCCTGCTCTGCAGACACAGCGCTCGGTGAGCGCTGTGTCTGCAGCGATCGTGAAGGCAGGGACACCTGGGAACTGTCCCTGCCTTGTCTTAGGGTTGCCCTGCTGTCACTGACAGCGGGCAACCTGATCAGCAGCTGCACGATTAGCGTGCAGCTGCTATTTCTGACAGGACGTTTTAAAACGTGCTGTCAGAAATAGACGTCCACCCATAGGACGTTTATAGTCTATGGGCGGACGTGAGGCGGTTAATAAAGGTGAAGTAATCTAGACTTTTTTGACCTAGGCGACCTCTCTTCTCAGTGACAATACCTTCTGCTGCGCTGAAGGTCCTTTCTGACAGGACACTTGAAGCGGGGCAGGCCAGAAGTTCTATCGCAAATTGGGATAGCTCAGGCCACAGGTCAAGCCTTCACACCCAGTAGTCAAGGGGTTCATCGCTTCTCAGAGTTTCGATATCTGCAGTTAAGGCGAGGTAGTCTGCTACCTGTCGGTCGAGTCGTTCTCTGAGGGTGGACCCCGAAGGGCTGTGGCGATGCGTAGGACTTAAAAAGCTCTGCATGTCCTCCATCAACAACACGTCTGTAAAGCGTCCTGTCCTTGCCGGCGTGGTCGTGGGAGGAGGAGGATTACTTTCACTTCTTCCCCTGTTAGATTCCCATTGTGCTGTGACATCACCCTTATACGTTGTGTAAAGCATACTTTTTAATTTATTTTGGAACTGCTGCATCCTTTCCGACTTGGGGTAATTCGGTAACATTTCAGGCCCTTTCTGCTTATACCGGGGGTCTAGTAGCGTGGACACCCAGTACAGGTCGTTCTCCTTCAGCCTTTTTATACGAGGGTCCCTCAACAGGCATGACAGCATGAAAGACCCCATTTGCACAAGGTTGGATGCCGAGCTACTCATGTCCTGTTCCACGTCCTCAGTGATCTCACTGAAGGTATGTTCTTCCCCCCAGCCATGTACAACACCACGGGTACCAGATAGGTGACAACGAGCACCCTGGGATGCCTGTTGTGGTTGGTCTTCCTCCTCCTCCTCAAAGCCACATTCCTCCTCTGACTCCTCTTCCTCACACTCCTCTTCCAGCGTTGCCGCAGGTCCAGCAAGCGATGCTGATAAGGCTGTTTCTGGTGGTGATGGTGACCACAACTCTTCCTCTTCATGCTCATCTACGGCCTGATCCAACACTCTTCGCAGGGCACGCTCCAGGAAGAAAACAAATGGCATGATGTCGCTGATGGTGCCTTCGGTGCAACTGACTAGGTTTGGCACCTCCTCAAAAGGACGCATGAGCCTACAGGCATTGCGCATGAGCGTCCAGTAAAAAAATACCCAGCTCTGCAGAGGCTGTCCTAGCACCCCGGTCATACAAATACTCGTTGACGGCTTTTTCTTGTTGGAGCAGGCGGTCGGACATTAGGAGTGTTGAATTCCAACGTGTCGGGCTGTCGCAAATCAAGCGCCTCACTGGCATGTTGTTTCGCCGCTGAATATCAGAAAAGTGCGCCATGGCCATGTAGGAACGCCTGAAATGGCCACACACCTTCCTGGCCTGCTTGAGGACGTCCTGTAAGCCTGGTTACTTATGCACAAAGCGTTGTACGATCAGATTACACACATTTGCCATGCACGGCACATGTGTCAACTTGCCCAAATTCAATGCCGCCAACAAATTGCTTCCGTTGTCACACACCACTTTGCCGATCTCCAGTCGGTGCAGAGTCAGCCACTGTTCCACCTGTGCGTTCAAGGCGGACAGGAGTGCTGGTCCGGTGTGACTCTCTGCTTTCAGGCAAGTCAACCCCAAGACGGCGTGACACTGCCGTATCCGGGATGTGGAATAGCCCTTGGGGAGCTGGGGGGGTGCCGTTGATGTGGAGCAAGACGCAGCAGCAGAACAGGACTCAGCCGAGGATGGAGTAGGAGGAGTAGAGGAGGTGGCAGAAGGTCTGCCTGCAAGTCGTGGCGGTCGTGGCGGTGTCACCAACTCCTCTGCAGAGCCACACATTCCATGCTTGGCAGCCGTCAGCAGGTTTACCCAATGCGAAGTGTAGGTGATATACCTGCCCTGACTGTGCTTTGCAGACCAGGTATCAGTGGTCAGATGGACCCTTGCCCCAACACTGTGTGCCAGACATGCCATGACTTCCTTTTCCAAAATAGAGTACAGGTTGGGGATTGCCTTTTGTGAAAAAAAAATTCGGCCGGGTACCTTCCACTGCGGTGTCCCAATAGCTATACATTTTTTGAAGGCCTCAGACTCCACCAGCTTGTATGGTAAAAACTGGCGGGCTAAGAGTTCCGACAAGCCAGCTGTCAGACGCCGGGCAAGGGGGTGACTCTGTGACATTGGCTTCTTACGCTCAAACATTTCCTTGACAGACACCTGACTGTGGGCAGATGAGCAGGAACTGCTGATTGTGAGAGGCGGAGTGGCGGGTGGTTGAGAGGGGGCAAGGAGGACAGCAGTGGTTGACGTGGCCGAAGATGCTGGACCAGGAGGAGGATGGTGGCTTTGAGTTTGTGATGTGAGATCATGTGCCTTCGCAAAGCAGTTGTACCTAGGTGGGTGTTGGACTTCCCACGACTCCGTTTCTTTTGGCACAGGTTGCAAATGGCATCGCTGTTATCAGAGGCAGACACACCCAAAAAATGCCACACTGCTGAGCTTTGCAATGACAGCATTCTGGTGGTGGCAACAGCATGCGTTGATTGGCGTGCTGTCTGGCTGACCCCGGGTGCCGATACATGCTGTCTGACTATGCCACTAGCTTCTTGCGACGACCTCCCCCTGCTTCCAACTCGTCTCCTCCTCCTCTCTGTCTCCCCTTCTAAACTTTCTCCCTGTTCTTCTCTTCGAGCGGGCACCCACGTGACATCCACGGACACATCGTCATCATCAACCGCTTCACTTGTATCTGACAACTCAGCAAAGGAAGCAGCAGCGGGTACAACATCATCATCATCATCATCATCATCACACCGTACGTCCATGTGTGTAATGCTGCCTGACTGAGACATATCCCTGTTATCTACATCCTCTGGCAATAATGGTTGCGCATCACTCATTTCTTCCAACTGATGTGTAAATAACTCCTCTGACAGATCAAGTGAAGTGGCTGTGGTGCTAGTGTTGGTGGTGGCGGCGGGCGAGTGGTAACTTGAAAGGTGCCTGAAGCTGAGCTGGAGGAGGATGGTGCGTCAAGGTTCCGAGCGGAAGCTGTAGAAGATTGGGTGTCCTGTGTAAGCCAGTCAACTATATCCTCAGAACTTTTCGAGTTCAGGGTACGTGGCCTCTGAACACTGGGCATTATTCTAGGGCCAAAGGAAATTACAGCACCACGACCACGACGGACTCTGCGGGGTGGCCTGCCTCTGCCTGTCTTTTTTAGATTAGTGGTACTATGCGTGCAAGGTACTGTGCCACCCGATATGAGTGGTGGGCAGTGGGCACAGTACAGTCTGTGGGCCTGACACTCACTGGCAGGCAACTGAAATTATATAACAGAGAAAAAATTAAATGACTTTTTTATCTGCAAGCTACTGTGCCACCCGATATGAGGGGTGGGCACTGGCAGTGGGCACAGTACAGTCTGTGGGCCTGACACTCACTGGCAGGCAACTGCAATTATATTACAGAGAAAAAATGTAATGACTTTTTTATCTGCAAGGTACTGTGCCACCCGATATGAGTGGTGGGCGCAGGCAGTGGGCACAGCACAGTCAGTGGGCCTGACACAAACTGGCAGGCAACTGCAATTATATTACAGAGAAAAAATAAAATGACTTTTTTATCTGCAAGGTACTGTGCCACTCGATATGAGTGGTGGGCAGTGTGCACAGTACAGGCAGTGGGAGTGGCACACACTGGCAGGCAACTGCAATTATATTACAGAGAATTTTTTTTTATCATTTGTTTATCTGCAAGGTACTGTGCCACCCGATATAAGTGGTGGGCAGTGGGCACAGTACAGTCTGTGGGCCTGACACTCACTGGCAGGCAACTGCAATTATATTACAGAGGAAAAATGAAATGACTTTTTTATCTGCAAGTTACTGTGCCACCCGATATGATTGGTGTGCACACAGTACTGTCTGTGACTGAGCCTGCAGCCTCTCACACACGGGCAGGCAACTGCAATATATATATATATATATATATATTTAAAAAAAAGCAGACTGATGTACCAGCCGTAAAAAGGGCTTTTTGGGGTGCTGTCAGGACGCTGTCCTTACAGCAGATGAGTCTTTGAGGACTGGAGTGGACACAGAACACTGGCCTAGCTAACGATTTCCCTATTAATTCAGCAGCAG